>NC_069503.1:327897587-327942587 GCF_027579735.1 Bombina bombina
GAGTCAAACATAAATGGGGGGACTATAACAAAAAGCTCTACATTAATGCAATGGTTAGTATATTATGTATTAGTCCTAAAATCTGTGTTTAAAAGAACAGCTTAACAAGGAGTGAGACAATAATTTTACACACTTGCTGTGTTTTATGGAATTATTTATCATCACTGACTAGTAAAACAATGCAATACAATATTTTACTATGGTCTGCAAGATGACAAAGATTAACTCCATGCACTGACCTTTCTTACTTTGCTTTTCCAGCTTCTTTCTCTCTTTTTCAGCTTCCATCTCTTGTTTCTCTCTTGTCTCTTTTAGCAGTTTACAGACTTTCTTGTGTGTGAACCAGTGGATCTTCTGGCAGTTTTGATCACAATAGATGACCTAAAAACAACAAACCATTATTAAACATCTGGAACGGTTCTTAACAAAATGATCACATCTTGATCAATAATTTTCCAAGCAGACATTCTTGCAGTTACATATGAATGGTTATTAAATAGCCAAGTGTAAAAAGTATATAAAGTCAAACAACACAAAAGTAAGAGATTTTCATAGTGAACAAAATGGAAAACCACTATCTAAACAGTGCACAGTTAACCAGCACCACACATGGACTGGTTAAAAAAAAAAAACTAAAGGGAAAGAATAGGACAAACAAAAATATGTAACTGTGAAATGACCCAAAGAGTCCAGAAAATATGTCCAACATATAGATATGAAAAGGGATATTAAACACTAAATAGAAAACATAAAAGTGTACTGACTGATCCTGAGCAGAATTTAACTGCTGGTTAAAAAAAAAAAAAAAAAAAAAAAGGATCTGCAACATATGGATAACTTGCCCGTGTAAGAGTTACTCTTTATATAGGAACAACTAGCAATTCCAGAGGATACTCTTATGTTGGGGAAAGCATTGGTAAGACCTTAATGGCAGAAGGTAACCCCAATGGGGGCCAGAACACAAATGTGTCATGAGGTCTCATGATTTTAGGTGTAACCTAATCATTTTGTTTTTGTAGATGGAGTATTTTACACTGTTTATCTTTCAGTACATTTGGTACACATTCTAAGAGGGGGTTCCACAATGGCTTCTAAACATACTGAACAAGGAGTTTCCTCTATGTCAGACATGTTTAAACAGACTAGCAATGAGACCAGCAAGCTTGGAAAACACTTTGATAAATGTAAACAAGCAAAAAATAAAAACGTTACTTTGCCTTTAAGAGAAACAAATTTTGTCAGAAATTGAAAAACAGTGATAAAAAGCAGTAAATCTTACGAAATTTTTACAGTGTGTATAATAGACTAACAGAGCATTGCACCCACTTGCGAATGGATGATTAACCCCTTAGTTTCAAAACCGGATCAAAAAAACGATATAAACGTTTTTTTAACAGTCACAACAAACTGCCACAGCTCTGTTGTGGCCCTATCTGCTCATACAATGACTTTTGAAGGCACAAAAACCCTATGTAGAGGCCCTAAGTGTTCAGGGGACTCCTTCAGGGAAGCTGGAAGTCTCAAGCTGCAAAAACTACTGCACGATTTAGGCATGAAATTAGGCCCCTCCCAACCTGTACTCACAGTGAGAGGGCCATAAAAAACTATCCCTAGGCAAAATCTAGCCAGCCATGTGGAAAATCTGGGCCCCAATAAAGTTTTATCACCAATATGTATAATAAAACATTTAAACACTTCCAGCAAACGTTTTATTTTTCATTAATGTGAGAAAGTAATAAGAATATTACCTTTAACAGCAAGCATGATACTAGTCGTTATTAAATCACTGTAATCAGGCTTACCTTAAATAAATCTGGTATTAACAGCATTTTCTAGCATATTCATTTCTCTAGAAAAATTTAAACTGCACATACCTCATAGCAGGAGACCCTGCACGCCATTCCCCCAGCTGAAGTTACCTCATCTCTTCAGTTATGTGTGAGAACAGCAATGGATCTTAGTTACAACCTGCTAAGATCATCAAAAACCACAGGCAGACTCTTCTTCAACTTTCTGTCTGAGGCTAAAACAGTACAACTCCGGTACCATTTGAAAATAATAAACTTTTGATTGAAGATAAACTACATAAATTCATCATATCTCTCTAGCTACTTCCTATCGTGTCGAGAGCTGCAAGAGAATGACTGGGAGTGGCAGTTAGGGGAGGAGCTATATAGACAGCTCTGCTGTGGGTGATCCTCTTGCAGCTTCCTGTTGGGAAGGAGAATATCCCACAAGTAATGGATGATCCGTGGACTGGATACACCTTACAAGAGAAAAAGGGTTAAAATAGATAATTTTAGTCATATTTAGTATAGTACTCCTCATTAATTTGAATAGTTACAAATTTATAATTTATTTTCTCCTATAGAGGACTAAAAGTTCTCCTGCAAATGCATGCATTAAAGTTCTCCATAACTACTACTACATTTTTGTAAAAAATGGAGAATAATAAATCACAATACAGAGTTCTGATTATCTTTATGACATGTATATGATGCAAACAGTATCAGTGGCTGAATGTAAGGCCCCTGATGCCAACAGTATGCAGTAGTTGAATGTGAGGCCCCTGAACTACCTAAACACCAATTAAAAAGTTAAGTGGTTGGGTAAAGGGTTGGTTATTTCCATAAAGATAGAACAAATTTTATTGAAACAAGGACATCAAAACAGACAGGCAACGTTTCAGGTGTTTAACCCTTACTCATGCCATACAAATACACTCACTGTATCACTGTTTAACTACACGCCTATTAACCACAGATTTCAATATAATTGCAAACCATATACCTAACATAACAAGCACACTGCTCATAGTGAGCTGCCACCTAGTGGTTTTAAAACACTATCACATAAGAATGCATCAAAATTGTAGCAACAGAAGCACTGCATAGTAAACAAAATATATACAATAAATACAGTCGAATTATCAGAAAACAATATGGCAAAAACATAATTTATGTAAGAACTTACCTGATAAATTCATTTCTTTCATATTAGCAAGAGTCCATGAGCTAGTGACGTATGGGATATACATTCCTACCAGGAGGGGCAAAGTTTCCCAAACCTTAAAATGCCTATAAATACACCCCTCACCACACCCACAATTCAGTTTAACTTATAGCCAAGAAGTGGGGTGATAAGAAAAAAGTGCGAAAGCATATAAATTAAGGAATTGGAATAATTGTGCTTTATACAAAAAAATCATAACCACCACAAAAAAGGGCGGGCCTCATGGACTCTTGCTAATATGAAAGAAATGAATTTATCAGGTAAGTTCTTACATAAATTATGTTTTCTTTCATGTAATTAGCAAGAGTCCATGAGCTAGTGACGTATGGGATAATGACTACCCAAGATGTGGATCTTTCCACACAAGAGTCACTAGAGAGGGAGGGATAAAATAAAGACAGCCAATTCCTGCTGAAAATAATCCACACCCAAAATAAAGTTTAATGAAAAACATAAGCAGAAGAATCAAACTGAAACCACTGCCAGAAGTACTTTTCTACCAAAAACTGCTTCAGAAGAAGAAAACACATCAAAATGGTAGAATTTAGAAAAAGTATGCAAAGAGGACCAAGTTGCTGCTTTGCAAATCTGATCAATCGAAGCTTCATTCCTAAACGCCCAGGAAGTAGAAACTGAACTAGTAGAATGAACTGTAATCCTTAGAGGCGGAGTTTTACCCGACTCGACATAAGCATGATGAAATAAAGATTTCAACCAAGATGCCAAAGAAATGGCAGAAGCTTTCTGGCCTTTTCTAGAACCGGAAAAGATAACAAATAAACTAGAAGTCTTACGGAAAGACTTAGTAGCTTCAACATAATATTTCAAAGCTCTAACAACATCCAAAGAATGCAACGATTTCTCCCTAGAATTCTGAGGATTAGGACATAATGAAGGAACCACAAATTCTCTACTAATGTTGTTGGAATTCACAACTTTAGGTAAAAAATCAAAAGAAGTTCGCAACACCGCCTTATCCTGATGAAAAATCAGAAAAGGAGACTCACAAGAAAGAGCAGATAATTCAGAAACTCTTCTGGCAGAAGAGATTGCCAAAAGGAACAAAACTTTCCAAGAAAGTAATTTAATGTCCAATGAATGCATAGGTTCAAACGGAGGAGCTTGAAGAGCCCCCAGAACCAAATTCAAACTCCAAAGAGGAGAAATTGACTTAATGACAGGTTTTATACGAACCAAAGCTTGTACAAAACAATGAATATCAGGAAGAATAGCAATCTTTCTATGAAAAAGAACAGAAAGAGCAGAGATTTGACCTTTCAAGGAACTTGCGGACAAACCCTTATCTAAACCATCCTAAAGAAACTGTAAAATTCTCGGTATTCTAAAAGATTGCCAAAAAATGATGAGAAAGACACCAAGAAATATAAGTCTTCCAGACTCTATAATATATCTCTCTAGATACAGATTTACGCGCCTGTAACATAGTATTAATCACAGAGTCAGAGAAACCTCTTTGACCAAGAATCAAGCGTTCAATCTCCATACCTTTAAATTTAAGGATTTCAGATCCTGATGGAAAAAGGACCTTGCGACAGAAGGTCTGGTCTTAACGGAAGAGTCCACGGTTGGCAAGAGGCCATCCGGACCAGATCCGCATACCAAAACCTGTGAGGCCATGCCGGAGCTACCAGCAGAACAAACGAGCATTCCTTCAGAATCTTGGAGATTACTCTTGGAAGAAAAACTAGAGGCGGAAAGATATAGGCAGGATGATACTTCCAAGGAAGTGAAAATGCATCCACTGCCTCCGCCCGAGGATCCCGGGATCCGACAGATACCAGGGAAGTTTCTTGTTTAGATGAGAAACCATCAGATCTATTTCTGGGAGTTCCCACATTTGAACAATCTGAGGAAATACCTCTGGGTGAAGAGACCATTCGCCCAAGTGCAACGTTTGGCGACTGAGATAATCCGCTTTCCAATTGTCCATACCTGGGATATGAACCGCAGAGATTAGACAGGAGCTGGATTCCGCCCAAACCAAAATTTCGAGATACTTCTTTCATAGCCAGAGGACTGTGAGTCCCTCCTTGATGATTGATGTATGCCACAGTTGTGACATTGTCTATCTGAAAACAAATGAACAACTCTCTCTTCAGAAGAGGCCAAGACTGAAGAGCTCTGATCCACACAGCTCCCCAACCTGTAAGACTTGCATCTGTTGAGATTATAGTCCAGGTCGGAAGAACAAAGAAGCCCCCTGAAGTAAACGATGGTGATCTGTCCACCATGTCAGAGAGTGTCGTAAAATCGGTTTAAAGATATTAATTGAGATATATTTGAGTAATCCCTGCACCATTGGTTCAGCATACAGAGCTGAAGAGGTCGCATGTGAAAACGAGCAAAGGAGATCGCATCTGATGCGGCAGTCCTAAGACCTAACATTTCCATGCATAAGGCTACCAAAGGGAATGATTGTGACTGAAGGTTTTGACAAGCTGATATCAATGTTAAACTTCTCTTGTCTGACAAGGACAGAGTCATAGACACTGAATCTATCTAGAAACCTAAAAAGGTTACCCTTGTCTGAGGAATCAATGAACTGATTGGTAAATTGATCCTCCAACCATGAACTTGAAGAAACAACACAAGTCGATTCGTATGAGATTCTTCGAAAATGAGAAGACTGAGCAAGTACCAAGATATCGTCCAAATAAGGAAATACCAAAACCCTGTTCTCTGATTACAGAAAGAAGGGCACCGAGAACCTTTGAAAAAAATTCTTGGAACTGAGGCTAGGCCAAACGGTAGAGCCACAAAACTGGTAATGCTTGTCTAAAAAGAGAATCTCAGACACTAAAAGTGATCTGGATGAATCGGAATATGCAGATACACATCCTGTAAATCTATTGTAGACATATAATGCCCTTGCTAAACAAAAGGCAGGATAGTCCTACAGTAACCATCTTGAATGTTGGTATCCTAACATAACGATTCAATAATGATAGATCCGGAACTGGTCTGAAGGAATTGACCTTCTTTGGTACAATGAAGAGATAAAATAAAACCCCAGCCCCTGTTCCAGAACTGGAACTGGCATAATTACTCCAGCCAACTCTAGATCTGAAACACATTTCAGAAATGCTGAGCCTTTGCTGTGTTAACTGGGACACGGGAAAGAAAAAAATCTCTTAGCAGGAGGCCTTAACTAGAAGCCAATTCTGTACCTTTCTGAAACAATGTTCTGAAACCAGAGATTGAGAACGGAATTGATCCAAATTTCTTTGAAGAAAACGTAACCTGCCCCATACCAGCTGAGCTGGAATAAGGGCCGCACCTTCATAGGTACTTAGGAGCTGGCTATAGGTTTCTATAAGGCTTGGATATATTCAAAACTGGAAATAGTTTCCAAACTGATACCGCTCCTGAGGATGAAGGATCAGGCTTTTGTTCCTTGTTGTGAGGAAAGGAACGAAAATGATTATTTACCCTGGAAAGAAAGGGAAAGCAAAGTTGACTTAGAAGACATATCAGCATTCCAAGTTTAATCCATAAAGCTTTTCTAGCTAAAATAGCTAGAGACATATACCTGACATCAACTCTAATGATATCAAAAGATGGTATCACCAATAAAATTATTAGCATGTTATAGAATAATAATAATGCTATAAAATTATGATCTGTTACTTGTTGCGCTAAAGCTTCTAACCAAAAAGTTGAAGCTGCAGCAACATCCGCTAAAAATATAGCAGGTCTAAGAAAATTACCTGAACATAAGTAAGCTTTTCTTAGAAAGGATTCAATTTTCCTATCTAAAGGATCCTTAAATGAAGTACTATCTGCCGTAGGAATAGTAGTACATTAGCAGGAGTAGAGACAGCCCCATAACCTTAGGGATTTTTGTCCCAAAAAACTCTAATCTGTCAGATGGCACAGGATATAATTGCTTAAACGTCTAGAAGGAGTAAATAAATTACCCAAATTATTCCATTCCCTGGAAATTACTTCAGAAATAGCATCAGGGAGATTAAACACTTCTGGAATAACTACAGGAGATTTAAAAACCTTATTTAAACGTTTACATTTAGTATCAAGAGGACCAGAATCCTCTATTTCTAATGCAAATAATACTTCTTTAAGTAAAGAACGAATAAATTCCATCTTGAACAAATACAAAGATTTATCAGCATCAACCTCTGAGACAGAAACCTCTGAACCAGAAGAACCAGTATCAGTATCAGAATGATGATGTTCATTTAAAAATTCATCTGAAAAAAGAGAAGTTTTAAAAGACTTTTATGTATACTAGAAGGAGAAATAACAGACATAGCCTTCTTAATGGATTTAAAAAAATAAAATCTCTTATGTTATCAGGAACACTCTGAAAATTAGATGTTGACGGAACAGCAACAGGTAATGTAACAGTACTAAAGGAAATTTTATCTGCATTAATAAGTTTGACATGACATGCAATACAAACAACAGCTGGAGAAACAGATACCAAAAGTTTATAGCAGATACACTTAGCTTGGTAGCTCCAGCACTGGGCAGTGATTTTCCTGAAGTATCTTCTGACTCAGTTGCAACGTGGAACATCTTGCAATATGTAAAAGAAAAAAACAACATATAAAGCAAAATTGATCAAATTCCTTAAATGACAGTTTCAGGAATGGGAAAAAAATGCCAGTGAACAAGCTTCTAGCAACCAGAAGCAATAAATAATGAGACTTAAATAATGTGGAGACAAAAATGACGCCCATATTTTTTAGCGCCAAAAAAGACGCCCACATTATTTGGCGCCTAAATGCTTTTGGCGCCAAAAATTACGCCACATCCGGAACGCCGACATTTTTGACGCAAAAAAACGTCAAAAAATGACGCAACTTCCGGCGACACGTATGACGCCGGAAACAGAAAAAAAAATTTTGCGCCAAAAAGTCCGCGCCAAGAATGACGCAATAAAATGAAGCATTTTCTGCCCCCGCGAGCCTAACAGCCCATAGGGAAAAAGTCAAAATTTTTTAAGGTAAGAAAAAATGATTGAAACAAATGCATTTATCCCAAATATGAAACTGACTGTCTGAAAAATAAGGAATGTTGAACATTCTGAGTCAAGGCAAATAAATGTTTGAATACATATATTTAGAACTTTATAAACAAAGTGCCCAACCATAGCTTAGAGTGTCACAGAAAATAAGATTTACTTACCCCAGGACACTCATCTACATGTTTGTAGAAAGCCAAACCAGTACTGAAACGAGAATCAGCAGAGGTAATGGTATATATAAGAGTATATCGTCGATCTGAAAAGGGAGGTAAGAGATGAATCTCTACGACCGATAACAGAGAACCTATGAAATAGACCCCGTAGAAGGAGATCACTGCATTCAAATAGGCAATACTCTCCTCACATCCCTCTGACATTCACTGCACGCTGAGAGGAAAACCGGGCTCCAACTTGCTGCGGAGCGCATATCAACGTAGAATCTAGCACAAACTTACTTCACCACCTCCATCGGAGGCAAAGTTTGTAAAACTGAATTGTGGGTGTGGTGAGGGGTGTATTTATAGGCATTTTAAGGTTTGGGAAACTTTGCCCCTCCTGGTAGGAATGTATATCCCATACGTCACTAGCTCATGGACTCTTGCTAATTACATGAAAGAAATGTAACTCCTTTTAGGACAACATATCATATTAGAAATACAGAAAATACAAAATTTATTTCAAATACAAATATTTTTCCCTATTCCTCCCCTCCGGCATCATACATTCTAATTTAGAGATCCAAAATAATTCCCTTTGTTTTAAAATGGTCTCCCTATTGTCTATTCTTCTTTGTTTATTCACATTATCAATTATCTGCCAACGTAATTGGCTAATGTTGTGACAAAATTTAAGAAAATGGGAGGATACTGGGGCTTCTCTGTTACCACATCTAATGTTGGATTTATGTTCATTGATCCTATCACGCCCCCTTCTGGTAGTTTCCCCAATATACATTTTTTGAACACAGGCATTTGATAAGATAAATAAAAGCCCGAGCGGGGCCAAGCACAGGAGAGGGGGAGAATGACACAGACCCCCTCCGCATGGCACCACCCTCAGCTAAAGCCAGTTACAGACTCAAATACCTTCCATTTACATAGAGGAAATCGAGCTCTCTCCCAGCGAGTCCCAGGGCTCCCAAATCATAGAGTACAGATCTGTTTGCTGACGGGAGCTGTATACATAACTCTCTATGGACCAAAAATAGGAGATGAGTTGGATCAGAGCCTGCCAATTAGGGGGATTAGTTTTTTTCCAGTTTCTGGCAATTGATAGTTTCGCCGCCATCATGATCGTTATCAGGAGAGCACGTTTAAATGGTGAGAGGGGTCCGAGGCCTACATGAGCCAATGCCGTTTCGGGGGGGGAGATTGCAGTCTAGTTTTAAACACTACCCCTACACAGGTGTTATAAAATGGGCTGGCATATAAGATGACATTTCTTAATGAAATTTAAATTCAAGAGAAGGAAGAAAAACACTGAAAATAGCATGACAGTAAATAGGTGATTTTAATTTCTGCTGTATCTGATTCATGACAGTTTAATGTTAGGTAGACTATCCATTTGAGCTATCAGTTTAAGATTACATTGAATCAAATATCATTCGAATTTTAAAATCATTGTCTAAAATATTACATTGTGTGTTCTAATGTCATCATCAATGTTTAACTTTAATACCAATTTCTCATATACATACTTTCAAAGCATAATGCACAATGTAACAAATGGCAATTACAAGTTCTGATGAGTGATTAATGACACAAGTATCAAACAATTTGATTCTATCGTGATAGTAGAAAATGTATATTTAAATCAGATTGGTTAATGTCATAAATCATCTGATTATGCATTTCCCATCCCAATCAAAAGTGGTGGAAAATTTCACTAGTTTGTGGGTTGTTTTTGAGTATTTCTTCAAGTTTGGTGCGAAAAGTGTTGCGTCAAATTTGGTGCAAAGTGGAGAGTGGGACTTGTATTACATGCCTCTAACATGGTGCAAATAGATTTATCCAAAAAAAAAAAAAAAAGGAAGTTAGCTATATTATGAAATGAATTTATTTCATTTTTATCTCTATATCTACTAGTGCACAAAATTTGAAGCAATAATAATGTCCCCTTGTTTTGAAATGAATACATTACTACTTATGGATTATGTTACATCTTTGTTACTCATTACATTTTTATCCCTATATCTACTAGTGCACAGAATTTGAAGCAATACTTTGCACCAAATTTGGAGCAACAATATTTTTTGATTTAGAAAGAGTATACAATTTTAATAAAGTTTCTAATTTACTTTTATTATATAATATGCTTAATTCTCTTGCAGCATCAAACATAACCTTTCTGTGTTGTCAGACTCCCATTGATTTCTAAAGCATTCGTGGCCTCAAGGGTGGCGGTTTGAACGATAGGTACACTGAGTCGGAATTGACGCAAGCGTACCTGTTGAATGTTTGATAAATTAGCAAGAGGGTCAAATGGAGTCGAATGTGACGGCGGATGATCAGTATTCCGCTCGAATAACACAAGTATCGATCTGTGTTGGATTGATATCGCGGGAGCGTATATTATGTCACACATTTCAACACTTGACGATCTTGACGTTTTGTTAAAGGGACAGTCAAGTCCAAAAAAACTTTCATGATTTAAATAGGGCATGTAATTTTAAACAACTTCCCAATTTACTTTTATCACCAATTTTGCTTTATTCTCTTGGTATTCTTAGTTGAAAGCTAAACCTAGGAGGTTCATATGCTAATTTCTTAGACCTTGAAGATGGCCTCTAATCAAATGCATTTTGACCACTAGAGGGCATTAGTTCATTTGTTTCATATAGATAAAATTGAGCTCATGTACGTGAAGTGACCTAGGAGTGAGCACTGATTGGCTAAAATGCAAATCTGTCAAAAGAACTGAAATAAAGGGGCAGTCAGCAGAAGCTTAGATACAAGATAATTACAGAGGTAAAACGTGTATTATTAAAACTGTGTTGGTTATGCAAAACTATGGAATGGGCAATAAAGGGATTATCTTTCTTTTTAAACAACAAAAATTCTAGTGTTGACTGTCCCTTTAACTACAGCGGATCAAATTTGCGTCAAATTTGATGCGGATTTCCAGCGCATTATCAGTTGAAGCTTTGATAAATCGGCCCCTCAGTCTCAAATTATGTACATTTTTTGCCTAAAAAAGAACAGGCACACTCAGACACCCAGAAAAACATCCACACACATTCACAGATACCCACAGAAAATACACACAATCACTCACAGAAAACACACAAACACAAAGACGCATTCACACAAATACCCACAGAAAAATACACAAACATACAAACATCCACAAAAACATACAAAACACACACCCACAAAAACATTTCACACACACTCACACCCACATACTCACACAGAAAACACACACACTCACAGACACCCACAGAAAAAGACACAAACACCCACAAAAACATTCAAAGACAAACACACTCATACAGACACCCACAGAAATTGACTGAAAACACAAACACCCAAAAATCATACACAAAAAAGACACACACAAAAAAAAAACACACAAAGACACACTCACACAAATACCCACAGGAACACACAAAGACATGCACAGGCTAAAACCATATAGTTGTAATTTATAAATGAGAATTGTTAAAGAGAAGGGATAAAATAGCATCAAAAGAAAGCTGGACATAAAAAAAGTTAATGGTTTTTCTGCTATGGCAGTAATTCACCTTTAAAATAGCCATATGTCTTGAGTGTCGGTCTGGATAAAGACTGAGATCAACTGCATTTTTATAAACTAGTTTATGACTTTCAACATTTAAAAAAAATAATAAAAAAAAAATACATTTTTATAATATTACTTTATTTCCAGATTTTGGTTAAGGCAACCCAGTGATGATATAATTAACTTTAAATAACCAAAATTAGATTTACGGACCAAATTATACATTCAGATAATAGGAGAAATAAAATAAAGTAATTTTTCAATGTATGTTCCTGTGCTGAAAAAAACAATATTTGTTTTTCTTAATGAGGGGCAGTGACCTTAGCCTACCTTTATCCTTTCTGCAGCAGGTATCCCTCACTTCTCCAGTCCAGTGTGCGACCGTTAATTTCATCACGGTTTCCTGGGAATTATTTTGCCCCACCCCCTCACCAATCAAAATTCAGCTTGTTTTTTGTTAGATATAGCAAAGATTGATTTCTACTGCATTAAAGTAAAAAACAAACCCCTCCCATCCTGGTGGGGCCCCACCCATCCTGGTTCATACAGCTTTCAAAATGTAATAGCCACATAGGCAATGCCAAGAAATGAAGGCACGTTCATTGATAGGCATCAATAAATGAGTCACTGTGACCTCTGGCTTTAACTGCAAGCAGGACTAGCACTCTAATAGTGGGCCCTCCTGGCCCACCGGCCCCTGACTGTAGTCACGGCCTGATGGCAATCCTGCTGGAGGGCAATGGAGTACAGATGTCTCATGTAGCCATTTTTACAATTAAAAACAAATGTTAAAGGGACACTAAACCCCAAAATTTTCTTACATGATTTATGTAGAGAATACAATTTTAAACAACATTCCAATTTACTTATGATCTAATTTGCTTCATTCTTTAGATATCTTTTTTGAAGAAACAGCAATGCACATGGGTGAACTAATCACACAAGGCATCTATTCAGCAACCAATCAGCAGCTACTGAGCCTATCTAGATATGCTTTTCAGCAAAGTATATCTAGAGAATGACGCAAGTTAGATAATAGAAGCAAATTAGAAAGATGTTTAAAATTGCATGCTCTTTCTAGATCATGAAAGAAAAATGTCGGGTTTAATTTCCCTTTAATTCAAGAATTATTAAAAGTTGAAAACAATCACAATTAAATTCCCAGCATCCCACAAAAACACACACACTCTGAAGACTATTTACAGACCATGTTAAATGGAAATGGAACCAACTACATTAAAGTGACAGTATATATATATATATATACGGTATATATAAATCAGCAGACTATTTCATATAGTAGACCCAGGTTATGTTACTATGTACTACCCATCTGTTTGACAGGATCAGAAAGAGCAAAAAACTGGAGAATGCAAAACAAATGTGTCTGTGATTTCTAACAATAAGTTTATAGCTGCCTTGCTGATTGACAGCTACCAGAGAAGGTGTCTTCACTTTGCTTTTTTGGCAGCTGAAATGTTGCAGTGCATATTATTTAATTATTGGTTACAAAGAGCTGGACTTATTATTCCTCTAAATATGATTACCATCTGTATGTTCTAGAATTTAAATTGAAATGTTTGTGCATTATGGTGGCTTAAACTTCCAAGAAATTTAACATAGCACGGTATTAAGCCACTCATTGATGGAACACAGAGAATTAAGAAACTTCTTCTCGGAGGATGTGTATCAGCAACATCTGCTTAATGCAAAATCACAGCTGTAATGATGTCATTTATTTTGACGAATGACCTACAAATCCATGGGAAAGCAGTGCTTCCTTGTTTAGTTCATGCTTTCTATGAAGAAGGCCTAGATTACAAGCGGAGCGCTAATTTATTGCAAGCCCTCAAAAGGGCAAACTTGTTCGTTTGCGTGCGAGCGATAAATAACCAGCCATTACAAGTGGCTAGTTATTGCTACTGCAAGCTTGCGGTAGCAATTAGTGCTTATAAAATTAACCAGAGATCAGATCTCTGGTTAATTTTATAAATGTCCACCAAGTACCCCCAAAATACAGTGTAATATACTTTATTAACCTGTTAAGGACACAACGCTGTTGTCCTGGGCCTCTCTCTGGCACAATCTCGCTAACAGTGGCGAGATTTCGCTATTTCTGCATGCACCATGAGTGGGGCAGTGCAGAAATAGAGTTGTAGAGTTACTGATTCAGAGAGAGACACTCTGTGTTCCTCTCTGCATCGGGTAGCGGTGGTGCCGAAAGTTGGTAGTGTGGGAGGGTTAGGAGGGAGGCGGGAAGGCTACACTAGGTAAAATAAATGCTGAGAGTGGGAGGGACGGGTGAAGGAGGGTAGGTGAAACAATCTTGGAGGGGAGGTGGGGTAAATAAGGGGGGAGGAGGCAGCTACACTACAGAAAAAAAAGTTTTTTTTTATTAAATTTTTTATTAAATAAAAATTATAGAAAACTTGGTACTACCAGTACCAAAGGTGGCAAAAATTAGTTAGAGGGGGAGGATTAGAGAGCTTTTTGGGAGTGATCAGGGAGGTGGGAAGGCAAGGGGGTAATCGTACACTGAAGAAAAAAAAAAAAAAAAAAAGTATAAAACTGCATACTGGGAGAATGTCTGCCAGTTCCTAAGATGAGGTGACCAATGGGGGTGGGAAGTGGCAGGGTAAACTCTACACTACAGCTAAAAAACTAAATTGATGCTTACCTGATAAATTATTTTCTTTTCTTGGCATAGAGAGTCCACATATCCATTCTAATTACTAGTGGGAATTCAACTCCTGGCCAGCAAGAGGAGGCAAAGAAAATCCCAGCAGAGCTGTTAAGTGTCACTCCTATTACCCATAATCCCCAGTCATGCGGCCGAAGGAAAATGGAAAAGAAGATGACACAAGGGTATAGAGGTGCCTGTGGTTTATAAAAAAAAAATGCAGTCTTAAATCAAATTAAGGGTGGGTTATTGACTCTCTATGCCAGGGAACGAAAAGAATTTATCAGGTAAGCATACATTTTGTTTTCTTTCTAATTGGCATGGAGAGTCCATGAATCCATTCTAATTACTAGTGGGAACTTAATTTTTGAAGGCCAAGGAAGAAGAGACAGCCCTAGTGGAACTAGCCGTAATTCTCTCAGGTGGCTGTTGTACCGCTGTCTCATAAGCTAACCGGATAGACATTCAATCTCCAAGCAGTCAGCTTCAGAGAATCTAGATTTGGGTGGAAGAAGGGCCCCTATAACTGCTTGAAGATCTCTTGTTTGACCCGTACTTAGGAAACCTAGTGTTTAGAAGAGACACCATCAGATGCAACTCCGGAACCCCCCACCTGAGGGTTATACTTGTGAATACTTCCGGTTGGAGAGCCCCCTCTCCAGGATAAAAGTCTGCCTGCTCAGAATATCCGCCTCCCAGTTGTCCACCCCTGGAATGTGGAAGGCAGCGAGCATACAAACGTTGGATTCTGCACACTGGAGAATGCAAATCACCTCCTTCATGGCTAAAGAACTCTGAGTTCCTTCCTGATGTATGCCACCGAGGTAATGTTGTTAAGCCGGATCAAACTATTGAGGTCAAGCTATCAGAACATAGTAGGTAGCACTTAAATCTAGGAAGAGAAAAGTGAGTATATGTGTAGGACATGCATTAGAAAGAACACATAGCCACAACAGGATTTTAACTCTTGACCTTCAGCTTTTAAAAAAGCAAAGTACACCACTAAGCCTTCGTGGGACATGATGGAGACCAAAGTTCCTGAGCTCTTAAGGAGCCCCAAACTGCTCCCCAGACTGAAACGCTGGCATCCATGGTCACAATCTCCCAAGATGGTCCCAGGAAACATGTGCCCTGGGACAGATGGTCCAGTGAGATCCACCAGGACCGAGAGTCTCATCTGTGAATCTGGAACTATCCTCTGAGAGAAGACTGAATGATTACCGATCCATAGTCTGAGTACACAAACTGTAGAGGTCTCAGATGGAAGCGAGCAAAAGGAATAATGCCCAAAGAAACCACCATTAGACCAATCACTTGCAAACACAGAGCCACTGATGGACGTACAGAGGACTGAAGCGAAGGACAAGAAACAAAAAGCTTAGATTTTCTGACCTCCGGAGATCGAAACAAGATCGTCCCCAGGAAAACAAACCCTATAATATGGTACCATTGACTCCTCTCCAGATTCACCTTCCACCCAAGAAAGTGGAGAATCTACAACAGAGAATCCAAGTGGAATCTTGCTAAATGAAAAAGGTGGCGCCTGAACCATTATATTGTCCAGGTAAGGAGCCAATGCAATTCCCTGAGCTCTGTTCGCTGCCAAAAGAGCCTGTAGAACCTTTGTAAAGATTTGAGGAGCAGTGGCAAGGCCCAAAGGACGGGCTACAGATTGGAAGTATTTGTCCAGAAAAGGCAAACCGCAGAATTGGAAATGTTCCTAAAGAAGAGGAACATGAATGAACGCGTCCTTCAGGTCTTTGGTAGTCATGAATGGACCCTCCTGAACTAAAGGAAGAATAGAACGATAGTCTTGAATTTGAAGGACAAAACCTTTAGAAATATGTTGAGACACTCAAGGTCTAAAAAGGAATTGGAACAAAATCCTTAACCTAGTTTGTCAGAGGAACTGGAACAATCACTCCTAGAGAGGCGAGATCCTGCACACTGCTTAAGAGAACCTCTTTCCTTATCAGGTCTTCAGATAGCCTTGACAGAAGAAATCTGTCTTTGGGAAGACAAGATTTGAATCCTATATCATTTTCCTGGCAGACTGCTTCCACTGCCCAAGGATCTGGGACATCACAACTCCAAGCCCGCTGAAAAATGGAAAACCTGTACCCACCTGATCCAAGACTGGTATCAAGGGCAACTCTTCATGCTGATCTGGAATCAAAGGAAATCTTCTTGGATTGAATACCCTTATTCCAAGGATGGTTAGATTTCCATAAGGTCTTGGCTTGCTCCGGCTTAGAAGAAGAAGAGCATTTCTGTCCCTTCAAATTACTAAAGAAACGAAATGGAAAAGTCTGACATCCACTTGGACTAATCCCTTTTATCCTAAGGCAGAAAATTCCCTCTCCATCTTGAAAGATTCAGCCAGACCAAAATCCAATGAAAGAAAAGTCCATTACCCAACATAAGTTAACAAAAATAATCCTATGAGAGTCGCAAGAAAACACCTCAATATGAAGAAATTATATATTTTTCTATAATAAAAATATTATTGTCCTTAAAACACTAAGAACTAAGTATAAGGCATGAAACCACACGTCACAGACTAAACAAGTATCATTATAGTATTGTATGTTTAAAAATAAAACATAGAAGAAACATATTATAGACTAAGGATTGAATATGATACATGTTAAAATAAGGCCGCATACATAAAAAAATATATGATACGGACATAATAAAAATAGTCTTAATATGAAAGAAAAATTACATGGAGTCCCTGACCAGACAGAAAAAACAGAGAAAAACATCAAATCTTATGATGAAATAAAATACAAAATGTATGGTTACCTGATAAATTTCTTTCTTTCCGGATATGGTCGACGACGTCATTCAATTTCTAGTGGGAATATCACTCCTGGCCAGCAGGAGGAGGCAAAGAGCACCACAGCAAAGCTGTTAAGGTTCACTCCCCTACCCATAATCCCCAGTCATTGGACTGAAGGGAAATGGAAAAGGAATAACACAAAGGTGTAGAGGTGCCTGAGGTTTAGTAAAAAATAACTGTCTAAATAAAGGGTGGGGTCGTGGACTCTCCATATCCGGAAAGAAAGAAATTTATCAGGTAAGCATACATTTTGGTTTTTTTTCCCTAAGATATGGAGAGTTCATGATGTCATTCAATTACTAGTGGGAACCAATAACCAAGCTAAAGGACACAATGACCAGGGAGGGAGAACAAGACAGGCAGACCTAAACAGAAGGCACCACTACTTGAAGAACCTTTCTCCCAAAAGAGGCCTTAGCAAAGGCAAAAGTATAAAATTTGGAAAATTTGGAAAAAGTATGCAGAGAGGACCAAGTTGCAGCCTTGCAAATCTGTTCCAAAGAAGCTTCATTTTGGAAAGCCCAAAAAAGAGGAGACAGCCCTAGTGAAATAAGCTGTAATTCTCTCAGGAGGCTGCTGTCTAGCAGTCTCATAAGCAAAACGAATCATACTTCTGACCCTTACGCTTTCCCAAGAAACAAACAAACAGGGCAGAAGACTGGCGAAAATCCTTAGTCGCCTGTAGGTAGAATTTTAGAGCATGCACAACATCCAAGTTGTGCAACAGACGTTCTTTATGAGGAGGAGGATTGGGACAGAGAATGAACAACTATTTCATGATTAATATTTCTATCCGAAACCACTTTAGGAAGAAACCCCAATTTAGTACAAAGAACCGCCTTATCCGCATGAAAGATAAGGTAAGGCAAATTACACTGCAAAGCCGAGAGTTCCGAAACTCTCCGAGCAGAAGAGATAGCAATAAGAAACAAAACCTTCCAAGATAGCAACTTAATATCTATGGAATGCATAGGCTCAAAGGGAGCCTGCTGCAAAACTTTAAAAACATTAAGGCTTCAAGGAGTTAACCAGGTTTAAACACAGGACTGATTCTGACCAGGGCCTGACAAAAAGATTGAACATCTGGCACATCCGCCAGACGCTTGTGTAACAATATAGATAATGCAGAGATCTGACCTTTCAGAGAACTGACTGATAATCCTTTCTCCAGACCTTCCTGGAAAAAAGACCAAATTCTAGGAATCCTGACCCTACTCCAAGAGTAGCCCTTAGATTCACACCAATAAAGGTATTTACGCCATACCTTATGGTACATTTTTGGAGTAACAGGCTTGCGAGCCTGGATCATGGTCTGAATGACCGCGCGTTCAATCTCCAAGCAGTCAGCTTCACAAAAATTAGATTTGGATGGAGGAATGGATCCTGAGTTAAAAGGTCCTTCCTCAGAGGCAACCTCCAAGGCAACCGAGATGACATCTTCACTAGGTCTGCATACCAGATCCTGCAAGGCCATGCAGGAGCTATTAGAATTACTGATGCTCTCTCTGCCATCCACATTCCTATAGTGGAATGGCAGCTAATACCCTTGCAATACCCTTTAAACACGAAGGTAGATAAAAAAAATAAGAGGACAAACTGAGTTTCAGATAGTCCTCAGCTACATGTCACAGACTTAAAACCCAAAAGGTAGATATACCTCTAGAGACTTATATAAAATTATTGACAAATTACCGGTAAGTAAAAATTCAACTTGCAAGATCCCCAAGTGTAAACGATATACAAGATATATGTCCCTGCACTCTTGGGTGGGTGGAACAATATCGCAGTCTGACTACAGTTATTTTATATATATGAAAAAATAAAGTTTCAACTAAGAGATCAAGCAATTGAGGGAAAGGAACGCTACAAGTATCTGCTGCGGCAAAAATAACCAAACAAGGCGCCTCTTTTAACCAAGCGATAGATAAAGACAAATACTCATATAATGAGTATACTTATGTCTGTCAGTGTTACCTTCTAGTGTACAGCAGAGCTATATCACTACAGCGGGGTTGGCGCCAAAAAGTAAATTCTGATGCGTAAAAAAACTGCCGTACTTAAAATAAACTTGCTAAGTCTATGAAATGACCCCACATAATATAGATAAAAGAGCATCGGCTACTTAGTTACATGCCAATAAACGCTCAATAAGTAAGGAATGTAAATATAACCCCATACAAGGAGTACAATATAAGATCCCCTCCAGAGATACACAAACTTCATTTTCCATAACAAGGAATGCGAAAGACCGCATAATAATAAAAATCTTTTCCTTAAAAAGGTATCAAATACCAACATAGCTTGCAGTTGTCTCTGAATAAATTTATTAGGAAGAGATGAAAAACTGCCACCCCAGGGAGAGAGAATCTAAGCCAGAATATTAAAAACTTCACTAGAAGTCATATCTGTGTGGCTGATAAATCCCCTTCCCTCACTGGAAGGTACTCAGCAAATAAATAAAAAATCCCTCACCCCTTGGGGCAGAGGATACAGGGACTCACAGATGTCTTCATTCTTCTAACTAACTCCATGTTTGACAAACTCAGCCAACCTCTGACAGGGACCTGTAGAAAAGAAAAACAGAGTAACCAACCGTTAGTTTTCTATATAGGGGTAGCATAAATTTTGAAAGGTAAGCAAGGACTACCTCGCCGTCTTCCAACTGCTAAAAGCCACCATTACTCTTACTAAAAAGAGGATTACATGGACACAGCAAAGCCCCAATCCTTGCTTGCAGGGAAAAGTACCCATTAAAGGATTAAATATCTTCAGACACCATCTTTTCACATTATCCCGATAATAGTGGCAAAGAATGCCTGGGGATTATGGGTAATAGGAGTGACACTTAACAGCTCTGCTGGGGTGTTCTTTGCCTCCTCCTGCTGGCCAGGAGTTGAATTCCCACTAGTAATTAGAATGGATTTGTGGACTCTCAATGCCCATTGGAAATTAATTAACCTTACAAGCTACCTGATTAACCCCTTCACAGATGGGAATAATAAAAGTGTGGGGGCAGCTGCAATTAGCAGCCTTATAATTACCAAAAAGCAATGGCAAAGCCATATATGTCTGCTATTTCTGAAAAAGGGGATCCCAGAGAAGCTTCACAACCATTTGTGCCATAATTGCACAAGCGGTATGTAAATAATTTCAGTGAGTGAGTTAGTGAAAAGTTAATGATTTTTTTTTTATTTGATTGCATTTGGCGGTGAAATGGTGGGATGAAATATATCAAAATGGGCTTAGATCAATACTTTGGGTCGTCTACTAAAGAATATTATAGAATATTATATATATATATATATATATATATATATATATATATATATATATATATATATATAATTCACCATTAGACACCGGGTAACCTGCACCACAGAATACATTGTATATCTTATCCATTGTCCTTGTGGGTTATACTATGTGGGCAAAACCATTGATGACCTGCGGACCCGCATGGCCAGCCATCGCAATGCATCAGATCAGCAATTGAGAAAAAACAATCTGATCAACCAGTCGCCAGACATTTTGCGTTGGCTGGCCATGCAGTGTCAAACCTCCGGTATGTCATTATAGACCATGTCCCCAGACCAAGTAGAGGGGGAGACAGGGCCAAACTACTTCTACAAAAAGAGTCCAGATGGATTTATACGCTTAACACCTTAACACCTAATGGGTTAAATGTAAATCTAGATTGGCACTGTTTCCTATAGAAGCTGCACCACTAGTTTTATGACATCTGGTTAACTGTTCATTTATAGTGAATGACCTACTGCATTCCTTAGTAGCATTACTACTGTATATGTTCTTGCCATTATCCTTACTTTGTATATTGACCGCAATGTTTTTCTTCTTTCTCTTGTCTAACTGTTCTCAGCTTTTCTAAAGTACTGCTCTATGTATGCTGGTTAGGATGATCTATGTATAATTGAATTATTTATTTTGCAGCCCCGTAGTAAGCATAGCAAATGTTACCCGGTTACTATGGCAACCTTTGGCACTGACAGTGCAGATGGGCGTGCCTGTAAGATCCGGAGTGTACTACGTCAACGGTTAGAGTATAGTGTTTACCGGTTACCATGAGTACTCCGGATCCTGCGCAGTGGTGCAGGGAGAACGCCATGGCTACTTCTGGTATCCTATCTTGGTGGAGGGTAAGGCTATATATTTCAGCTATTTGTATGTATATATTATTGTCTGAGGACGGGGCTAACTACCCCAAAACGTCACTTTCTATGGTGTATTATATGGTGTATATTATTAAGACCCGGCGAGTGCGTCTCCTTTTTTCATTTGTATGCCTACTCTAGACGCACCCCGGGCATTTGAACACTAACATGCTACAGTGAGTGCAGAGCTCTGGGACTTCTTTGTGTATATGTATGTATATATATATATATATATATATATATATATATATATATATATATATATATATATATATATACACACACACATTATTTTTTGATAGGTAAAAAAAAAAAAAAGGAAATTTATGCTTACCTGATAAATGTATTTCTTTTACGATATGACGAGTCCAGCAGGAGGAGGCAAAGTGCACCACAGCAGAGCTGTATATATAGCTCCTCCCTTCCCTCCCACTCCAGTCATTCGACCGAAGTTAGGAAGAGAAAGGAAAAGCCAAGGTGCAGGGGTGACTGAAGTTTAACAAAAATAAAGACCTGTCTTGTAAAATGACAGGGTGGGCCGTGGACTCGTCATATCATAAAATAAATTTATCAGGTAAGCATAAATTTCCTTTTCTTTTACAAGATATGACAAGTCCACGGATTTCATCCTTACTTATTGGATACAATACCAAAGCTATAGGACATGGATGAAAGGGAGGGACAAGACAGAAACCTAAACGGAAGGCACCACTGCTTGAAGAACCTTTCTCCCAAATACAGCCTCAGACGAGGCAAAAGTATCAAATTTGTAAAATTTGTAAAAAGTCTAAAGAGACGACCAAGTTGCAGCCTTGCAAATCTGTTCAACAGAAGCATAATTTTTGAATGCCCATGAGGAAGCCACAGCCCTAGTAGAATGAGCCGTAATTCTTTCAGGAGGCTACTGTTCAGCAGTCTCATATGCAAAACGGATGATACTCTTCAGCCAAAAAGAAAGAGAGGTATTCGTAGCTTTTTGACCCCTACGTTTTCCAGAGAAAACAACAAATAATGAAGAAGATTGACGAAAATCTTTAGTCGCCTGCAAGTAAAACTTCAGGGCATGGACCACATCCAAGTTATGTAACAGACGCTCCTTCTTAGAAGAAGGATTAGGACACAATGAAGGAACAATAATTTCTGGATTAATATTTTTGCTGGAAACGACCTTAGGAAGAAAAACAGGTTTGGTGAAAAATAAGGTAAGGAGAATCACATTGTAATGCTGAAAGCTCAGAAACTCTGCGAGCAGAAGAAATAGCAACCAAAAACAAAACTTTCCAATATAATAACTTAATATCTATGGAATGCAAAAGTTCAAACGGAACCCCTTGAAGAACCTGAAGAACTAAATTCAAACTCCAAGGAGGAGCAATAGGTCTAAACACAGGCCTGATTCTAGTCAGAGCCTGACAAAAAGATTTAACATCCAGAATATCGACCAGACGTAGATATTCTGGATGTTCTTGGAGAAAAGATAAAATCCTAGGAATCCTAATCTTACTCCATTAGTAGCCTTTGGATTTGCACCAATAAAGATATTTACGCCATATCTTATGGTAAATCTTTCTAGCAACAAACTTATGTGCCCGGATCAAGGTATCAATGACCGAATCAGAGAACCCTCGCTTAGATAAAATCAAGCGTTCAATCGCCAAGCAGTCAGCTGTAGAAACTAGATTTGGATGATGGAAGGGTCCCTGAATGAGAAGGTCCTGCCTCAATGGAAGCTTCCACGGCGGCAGAGAGGACATGTCCACCAGATCGGCATACCAAGTCATGCAAGGCCACGCAGGAGCGATGAGAATAACCAAAGCCCTCTCCTGTTTGATCCGTGCAATCACCCAGGGAAGGAGAGCAAACGTTGGAAACACATAAGCTAGGTTGAACGACCAAGGCACTGCAAAGGCATCTATCAGTTCGGCCTGAGGATCCCTGGACATGGATCCGTATCTCAGGAGCTTGGCATTCTGACGAGATGCCATCAGATCCAGCTCCGGTCTGCCCCACCTGAGAATCAGGGCAGCAAAGACCTCCGGATGGAGTTCCCATTCCCCCGGATGAAACGTCTGTCTGTTAAAAAAATCCGCCTCCCAGTTGTCCACTCCTGGGATGTAGATTGCTGACAGATAACAAGAGTGAGCCTCCGCCCACCGAATTATCTTGAATACTTCTGTCATTGCTAAGGAACTCCTTGTTCCTCCCTGATGATTGATGTAAGCCACAGTCGTGATGTCTGACTGAAATCGAATGAATTTGGCCGAAGCCAACTGAGGCCAAGCCTGAAGCGCATTGAAGATGGCTCTCAACTTCAGAATATTGATTGGAAGTAGAGACTCCGACTGAGTCCACACACCCTGAGCCTTCAGGGAATTCCAGACTGCACCCCATCCTAGTAGACTGGCGTCCATTGTCACTATCACCCATGAGGGTCTGCAGAAGCACGTCCCTTGGGACAGATGATCCTGTGACAACCACCAAAGAAGAGAGTCTCTTGTCTCCTGATCCAGATCTATCTGAGGAGACAAATTTGCATAATCTCCATTCCACTGTCTGAGCATGCTCAGTTGTAGAGGTCTGAGATGAAAACGAGCAAACAGAATGATGTCCATTGCCGCCACCATCAATCCAATTACCTCCATGCACTGAGCCACTGATGGCCGAGGATTGGACTGAAGGGATCAGCATGTATTCAGAATCTTTAACTTTCTGACTTCCGTCAAGAAGATTTTCATGGATATAGAATCTATTAGAGTTCCCAGGAAAGGAACCCTTGTCTGTGGAATTAGTGAACTCTTTTCTAGATTCATCTTCCACCCGTGAGTCCTTAGAAAGTTAAGAACAATGTTGGTATGAGACTTTGTTAGCTGATAAGACGACGCCTGGATCAGAATGTCATCCAGATAAGGCGCCACTGCAATGCAGACCCTAGAACCTTCGTGAAGATCCTGGGTGCTGTGGCCAGCCCGAAAGGAAGGGCCACAAACTGAAAATGTTTGTCCAGAAAGGCAAACCTCAGGAACTGGTGATGATCTCTGTGGATAGGGATATGAAGATATGCATCATTTAAGTCCACGGTAGTCATATATTGACCCTCCTGGATCAATGGAAGAATTGTCCAAATAGTCTCCATCTTGAAGGATGGGACTCTGAGAAACTTGCTAAGACTCTTGAGATCTAAAATGGGTCGGAACGTTCCCTCTTTTTTGGGAACCACAAAAAGGTCTGAGTAAAACCCCTGCCCTTGTTCCTGTATTGGAATAGGACAAATTACTCCCATAGTGGAGAGGTCTTTTACACAACGTAAGAACGCCTCTCTTTATCTGGTCTACAGACAATCGTGAAGAAACCTTCCCCTTGGGGAGGAATTTTAGAAACTCCAACGATTTCTAGTGTCCAGGGATCCTGAACGTCTCTTATCCAAGCCTGGACAAAAAGAGAAAGTCTGCCCCCTACTAGATCCGGTCCCGGATCGGGGGCCGCCCCTTCATGCTGTCTTGGGAGCAGCAGCGGGCTTCTTGGGTTGTTTACCCTTGTTCCAAGCCTGGTTGGGTCTTCAGGTGGGCTTGGCTTGTGGATAATTCCCTTCCTGTTTAGCGGAAGAGGAAGGGGGAATTCCTTTGAAATTACGAAAGGAACGAAAATTACTCTGTCGTCTTTGTTTAGAGGTCTTGTCCTGAGGGAGAAGATGACCCTTACCTCCCGTAATGTCAGAAATGATTTCTTTCAAATCAGGCCCGAATAGGGTCTTTCCCTTGAAAGGAATAGCCAAAAGCTTGGATTTAGAGGACACATCCGCAGACCAAGATTTCAACCATAGGGCTCTCCGTGCTAAGATGGAGAATCCTGAACTCTTAGCTGCCAATTTGGTGATCTGAAAGGTGGCATCCGTAATAAAAGAAGTAGCCAGCTTAAGGGCCTTAATTCCATCTTGTATTTCCTCCAAAGAAGTCTCCGTCCTAAAAGACTCTTCTAGAGCTTCAAAGCAAAAGGCAGCCGCAGTCATGACTGATACAATGCAGGCCGTTGTTTGCAATAAAAACCCTTGATGAACATAGAGCTTTTTGAGAAGATCCTCCAACTTCTTATCCATAGTGTCTTTGAAAGCACAACTGTCCTTGATAGGAATAGTCGTACGCTTCGCTAGGGTAGAGATAGCTCCCTCCACCTTAGGGACCGTCTGCCAATAGTCCCGAACAGTGTCAGCTATAGGGTACATTTTCTTAAAAATAGGGGAAGGAGAGAACGGAATACCCGGTCTTCCCCATTCCCTTGCAACAATTTCCGAAATTCTCTTAGGAACCGGAAAAACATCGGAATAAGAAGGGACCTCTAAGTATTTGTCCATCTTACACATTTTCTCTGGTGGGACCACAATAGAGTCACAGTCGTCCAGAGTCATCAAAACCTCTAGCAGCAACAGACGGAGGTGTTCAAGTTTAAATCTGAAAGACATGACGTCCGAATCTGTCTGGGGCAATGCACTTCCTGAATCAGACAGTTCCCCCTCAGACAGTGTCTCCCTACCCTCCAATTCAGAGCCCTGGGAGGGTACATCGGAGATAGCCATCAAAGCATCAGAAGTCGCAGGGACCACAGGGGATTCTATCCTGCTGTGTTTGCCTTGTAACCCCGGCAACTTAGATAAAACATTTGTAAGAGTGGATGACATAACTGCAGCCATATCCTGCAGAGTGAATGAAGTGGACGCAGTTGAAGAACATGGCGTCGCTTGGGTGGGCGTTAAAGGTTGTGACGCTTGGGGAGAAAGATGTGGCATACCCTGAGTCTCATCAGGCTGAAAAACATCCTTAGATGTACTTGCATTAAAGAAAATGTGTTCTTTGAATTGTAAAGCCCTCTCAGTACATGAAGGACAAAAAGTAACAGGGGGTTCCACATTGGCATTCAAACATAATGAACATGTGACACTTTCCAAATCCATATCTCAAACCAGAATAAATATGGTACTATTAATATAAATGACAAAAGTACAGTCTGTCTATGCAAACATTTATCTTTTCTTTTGTATAAACAAAACGAAAAATGGAAACGTTCTATGTTTAAAAACTGAGGCCTCGCTTCCATTGAGTCGTTAAAAATGGAGCCGTAAGCTACCAAAGCGGACGACAGCTAAAAGTAATTTACGGCTCCATTTTAGTACCAGGTTTCCATTGAAAAGATTAGCGTGTTGCGCGCAGTCGCTCTTTTCGGCCGTACGTAAGTTTGCGTTGCCAACCGATGTCGGATTTGTCGAAAAGTGCGCCATAACAAGTGCATTGCCATGGTAACCCGACCTCTGTCTATAAGAATAACGGTTTGCGCCTGCGCTCTTTACCTGTGATCGCCTCTAGAGAGAAAGACACGGGAGCTAGTTGCGTTGGTAGGAGTTTTGGGTTTTTGAGAGATGTTGGAGATTTAGTGGAGAGTTTGATATTTTATTTTCATATATTCTTATTGTAGGCCTCATATAATATTAGGAACACACACACACATCCATACATTAGTTAATTAACACACATTAGTTTATACACACAAACACACACACACACACACACTTTTATTTGATACAAACACATTCACATTTTTTTTTTATTTCATTAACCCCCATATCCCCATCTTCCTTTATTACTCCTTTCATTAATCCCCTTATTCCACTTCCCATCCCCCCTTTGACTACCCTTCCCTTCCTCACTATATAACTTTATTTTTTTTATACATTTTGCCCATCCTATTTTTTTTTTTTTACATCCCATATTTTTTGTTTCATTTGACTATATAGCCTACCCCTTTCTTCATTTGCATCCCTTATTATTTTTCGATAATTTTGTTATAATCCTCTTTTGTTTTTCCTTTTTCATTTACATCCCTTTGTTTATTTTCACCCCCACATTTTATTTTTATTTTGAGGGATATAGAATAGAGATAGTTAGGGTCTAGATAGGTTAGGTAGTTAGTTTTGGGGATATTTAATTTAGGGTTTAGTTAGGTGAATTAGTGTAGTTAGGTAAGCTAGGGACTTTAGTGTTAGGTTAGAGTTAGGGAGGAAGGAGAAAGGGATGGATAGGCCTAGTGGAGTTGGGGAGGGCAGTGGAGAGGGTGTATAGAGGGAGGGGGGAGGGGGGAAGTAGGGAGTAATATGGGCAGGAATAGGGGCCGAGGTTTGGGTGGAGGATTTGTCCTTCCTCAAACCCTGGCAGAGGAGGGAAGGAGAGAGGGTGGAAGAGGAGTGGAGGTGGGAGGAGTAAGGAGGAGTCAGCCTCAATTAGGCACACAAAGAAGAGGGAGAGTGGGGAAGACTGTGGCAAGTGGGGGTGGGGCTGGTGATAGCCTGTCACAGCCTGCAGGGACAGAGGAGGGAGAGAGGGCTGGTCCCCAGTCACAGGAGGGAGAGTCTGTGTCTGCTGGCCCTTCAGGTGTGAAGGGCAGGCTAAGAGAGGAGAGGTACTCTGAGGAGGAGAAGGAGGCTCTTGTTGAGGCCTACTTGGAGAGGGCACCTCAGCTGGAGAACCCTAACCTGAGGGCGGGTGTCCGGAATAAGCTGTGGGAAGAGATTCGAGTGGCAGTCAGCTGCTTAGGACGTAATCGTTCTACTGCCAGCATTAAACACCGCTATCATGACTGCAGGAGGGAAACCAAAGCTAAGCTGGCACAGCAGGACAAATATGCACGTGGGACAGGTGGTGGTCCTAGCAAGAGAATACACCTAAGGTCATGGGAGGAGATGCTGTCCAGTGTCATCTCGGATGAATCTGTTCACGGATGTAAGGGGACAATGGACACCTCTGTGCCACCTGAAGAGGTGTATGAAGGTGAATATTCAATATTAAATATAACCATATATGTGATGTATATATGTTGTATATCATAAATACCCATCTGTGTTTAGCTATGTATCTAAATTTACATAGTTGTATTTAATATGTTCAGCAAGCACTCTGTATTGCATATCTGCTCCGACAAGCAAGAATATTGATAATATAATATCCAAGAATATTAAGCATTTCATATAAATCATGTGTCATTGTCCTTAAAGGGACACTGTACCCACATTTTCTCTTTTGTGAATCATATACAGCATGCAATTTTAAGCAACTTTCTAATTTACTACTATTATCAATTTCTCTTTGTTCTCTTGCTATCTTTATATGAAAAAGAAGGCATCTAAGCTTTTTTCTAGGTTCAGAACTCTGGACAGCAGTTTTTGATTGGTGGATGCATTTATCCACCAATCAGCAAGGACAACCTAGGTTGTTCACCAAAAATGGGCCGCCATCTAAACTTACATTTTTGCATTTCAAATAAAGATACCAAGAGAATAAAAAACATTTGAAAATAGGAGTAAATTAGAAGGTTTATTAAAATTGCATGCTCTATCTGAAGCACAAAAGAAAATATTTGGGTACAGTGTCCCTTTAACAATGTTCCTTTAAGACACAGTCTATAAAGATTCATCAGTTATGGTCATATATGCTTGAATTTTATCCCAAACACACTATATGTGTGTGTGTGTGTGTGTGTGTGTATGTATGTATGTGTGTGTGTGTGTGTGTGTATGTGTGTGTGTGTGTGTGTGTGTGTGTGTGTATGTGTGTGTGTACATATATACACATAAATATGGAATATAATAGTCTGTATTGTTATGCTACAAAGTAATATATTCTATTAGATAGATAATGTAAACATACCGTATATTTATTTGTAGGTTCCGAACAGGAGGAGTATGAAGCTGCACAAACACCACAGCAGGATGTTCCTACATTCACTGAGGAGGATGAGGATATCTATGGCAACACTACCTCCTATATCAGCCTCTTAGAATGTGATATGCAGCAGCCTAGTGCATATGAGGTGGAGGATGTATCAGGCCCTTCTCCATCTACCTCTGAGACAACATTTCATGTTCTGGGTTCTGAACCCCAGCAGACTCATCCTCCTCAACAATGGCAGTTCATGCACCCACCGCAGCAGATGATGCACCCCCCACAACATCCTCCTCAGCAGCAGATGATGCACCCACCACAACATCCTCCTCAGCAGCAGATGATGCACCCACCACGACATCATTATCCTCAGCAGCAGATGATGCACCCACCACAACATCCTCCTCAGCAGCAGATGATGCACCCACCACAACATCCTCCTCAGCAGCAGATGATGCACCCACCACGACATCATTATCCTCAGCAGCAGATGATGCACCCACCACAGCAGCATACAGATCTGCATCATCTGTACTATATGCCTCCCACTCCTATGGCACAACAGGAATCCACACCACCACCCACTGCACCCACCAATGTATTGCCAACAGTGCCATCACAGACAACCTCCCAGTCACCAATACGGAGAGACAGCCCTGGAACCAGCCAATTATTGGTTCTTGAGACACCAACTGTACAACAGGGTCCGGCACAGTCCCAGCAGGATGATCTACTGAGGCTCATACATAGAGAGCTTAGGCTGTCCAGGTTCCAGCAGCAGCAGGCTTTCAGGAGGATACAGAGCCAAATGGACATCCATAATGCCTCACTCGTCCGTCTGGCAGAGGCAGTGGAGAGGCTCGCGGATAGGCCCCAAACTCCATCCTCACTTGCATCCTCTGTCATCTCCCTGCAGGACCCTGAATCCCGGTTATTAGCCTCACATTCAGCTGGTGTGCGTCGCACAAGACGCCACACTTCCCCCCTAAGTAACTCTCCTCCAAAGTCAAAATCCCGCCGCAAGAATTAATTAATATTCTTTTTTTTAAACCCAAGATATATCATATCTAATTTTTGCACTAAAGCACTTTTTTAAGTGCGATTTTCATCTCATACATATGCATCCATTTTTCTAATCCAAATTTGAACATATATCTTAATATTATTCTAATAGCTGTTTATCTGCTAAAAAAGCTTTATTCATTTTTATTTCACATGATGTCAATTAATATGCAGGTGTACATTGTTGAGAAATGTATGTGTCCTTTTATTGATATTATGCCGTTTAAGAATACTTGGGGATACGTGTCTGAAATTTATACAGTATATGCTATCTAACATTAGTCAACGTGACATGTGTAAATGTTATGATTTATATTCCACAAGCATATGTTGTTTGCTCCTTCAGATGAAGCTAATAAGGGTTATACAGTTATAGAAGAGTTGAAAAGTAAGTACTCCTTCCTGTTGATATGGCCAAATACCTTGCATTCATTCTTATAGTCCTATATGGAATGTAATATCTGAAATATATACCTATCATGACTAATACCTATCATGACTAATGCACTCCTTTTTGTCAAGATTATTATTCAATATTTAGAATAATTAGATAAATGTATCTTTATGATATTTAAGCACTGATGTATACACAACATATATGTGATTGCCTTGATATAGAGGTGATTAATACATTTTAATTGACATCATATGAACAGACACAGACTCTCCTTGGGACCAATGCACAATGCACTTTTAAATTGTTTCAATAACTCCATGTTAAAGACAATACTTCATATTTCTTGAAGTATGTAAAATTAAGCACTTATGTATTTTGGTTAATAGTCTAAATATTGCAAATGTATTATCTGCTTTAGCAGACATGATATTACATATATTTTATAAATATTAGTACTATGACACATTATAACTTTAATGTGTCATCGTTTTGTATTGAATAAATATGATTTTCACATTGAAAATTACATTTGAATGAGGGTAAATCTGTAATAATAAAACTCATCTTCATGATAAACAACTGATTTCCTTTGAATTATCTATATGTATTGAGATTATATATAGCATCCCTGGGCAAAGGTTTCATTTTGAATAGGTAGATATTTTATTTATTTTTATAATATTTTACCAGGAAAGATACATTGAGATTTCTATAGTTTTCAAGTATGTCCTGGGTACACAAAACATTGCATTGATACAATGGGTACAATAAAATAAAAAACAATAATAATACATATGCCCAAAAATTTAACATAGAACAGGTAGGAAATATATAATCAACAATGACAGGTGCATTCTGTTTTGAGATATGTAGAGAGGGATCTCTTAAAGGAAGGTTTGAAAGTGTGCGGGAGGTCGTTCCATAATTGTGGTGCTTGCATATATTTTTATATGTACATACATATTGATATTTCTATGACAACATGGGTGCAAATATTCCTATACATAGGACCAATAAATGTGGCATATATAATGTTATTTGTACATTGAAACACTCATAATTTCTTTTGGATTTGCAATTTCAATGATAAACAGGCCTCAAAAAAGCTCTTTTTCCTCCTTTACACCTAGTTGAGCTGGGGGAAATATTTCTCAATGTATCGACAGCCTCCGACAGTGTATTAACGGTTAGCGCTTTCATTGGAAACCTGGTATAATTTATCGATTAACGGCTTCTATTACTTTCTATGGGACGCGAAGATCTTTTCAGCAGCCGGAGTCCAGCTGCCTATATTGAGGTATAACGCGCCATTGGAAACAGTCGATAAACGATATTGCTTTTGACAGCATATTTAACGGTTTGCGAGTGCACGCAAACTGAATAACGACTCAATGGAAGCGAGGCCTGAGGCAGCTATAAGCTTGTTTGACTTATAATGCGCTTATAATCACTGCTATAAATACTGTTATGCTTTGCTTAGAAGCGTTCTGTGTCTTAAAATACTTTAAAATATATTGCAAAAAGAAGTAGAGTAAATCAGTGCACCTCGCCACAGCTCCGCTGCGGCGCCTACCTGCCCCCTCGACACAGTGACACAACACAGTCAAATACCCAGACGCTCAAGACCGCCTGCTTTAAGTACTGTAACCATGCGGTCTTGACAAGCGTCCGGGAAAAACGTCCTCTGCAGTCTCAGCCAGAAGAAAGAGCGCAGCTTCAAGACGCATCCAGTCTGAACTGCGCGAAGTCAGCCCCGCCCCTTGTGGGCGGCAATCAGAAATAAGGCCTCTAACCAAGTAAAAAATGGCAGCAAATTAAAATCAATAAGTGACTGTAATCCTGAAACTACCCAGTACTGCTCACAGCAGTCAAACATAGTTACAAAACATGCTAACACATTACGGTCATTCGACCGAAGTTAAGCCGCTTTTTTTTCAGCAATCCCCAGCGTCAAACAACAGCCCTGATTAAAATAATGTCACTGTAGGAGCCAAATGAACCTAGTTAGCCCCACTACGTGTCACTGACAGTTAGCATTTCACATTGTCCCTTAAAAACAGAATTTATGTTTACCTGATAAATTACTTTCTCCAACGGTGTGTCCGGTCCACGGCGTCATCCTTACTTGTGGGATATTCTCTTCCCCAACAGGAAATGGCAAAGAGCCCAGCAAAGCTGGTCACATGATCCCTCCTAGGCTCCGCCTTCCCCAGTCATTCGACCGACGTAAAGGAGGAATATTTGCATAGGAGAAATCATATGATACCGTGGTGACTGTAGTTAGAGAAAATAAATCATCAGACCTGATTAAAAAAACCAGGGCGGGCCGTGGACCGGACACACCGTTGGAGAAAGTAATTTATCAGGTAAACATAAATTCTGTTTTCTCCAACATAGGTGTGTCCGGTCCACGGCGTCATCCTTACTTGTGGGAACCAATACCAAAGCTTTAGGACACGGATGATGGGAGGGAGCAAATCAGGTCACCTAGATGGAAGGCACCACGGCTTGCAAAACCTTTCTCCCAAAAATAGCCTCAGAAGAAGCAAAAGTATCAAATTTGTAAAATTTGGTAAATGTGTGCAGTGAAGACCAAGTCGCTGCCTTACATATCTGATCAACAGAAGCCTCGTTCTTGAAGGCCCATGTGGAAGCCACAGCCCTAGTGGAATGAGCTGTGATTCTTTCAGGAGGCTGCCGTCCGGCAGTCTCATAAGCCAATCTGATGATGCTTTTAAGCCAAAAAGAGAGAGAGGTAGAAGTTGCTTTTTGACCTCTCCTTTTACCAGAATAAACAACAAACAAGGAAGATGTTTGTCTAAAATCCTTTGTAGCCTCTAAATAGAACTTTAGAGCACGAACTACATCCAAATTGTGCAACAAACGTTCCTTCTTTGAAACTGGATTCGGACACAAAGAAGGCACAACTATCTCCTGGTTAATATTTTTGTTAGAAACAACTTTCGGAAGAAAACCAGGTTTAGTACGCAAAACCACCTTATCTGCATGGAACACCAGATAAGGAGGAGAACACTGCAGAGCAGATAACTCTGAAACTCTTCTAGCAGAAGAAATTGCAACCAAAAACAAAACTTTCCAAGATAATAACTTAATATCTACGGAATGTAAGGGTTCAAACGGAACCCCTTGAAGAACTGAAAGAACTAAATTGAGACTCCAAGGAGGAGTCAAAGGTTTGTAAACAGGCTTGATTCTAACCAGAGCCTGAACAAAAGCCTGAACATCTGGCACAGCCGCCAGCTTTTTGTGAAGTAAAACAGATAAAGCAGAAATCTGTCCCTTCAAAGAACTTGCAGATAATCCTTTCTCCAAACCCTCTTGTAGAAAGGATAGAATCCTGGGAATTTTTACCCTGTTCCATGGGAATCCTTTCGATTCGCACCAACAGATATATTTTTTCCATATTTTATGGTAAATTTTTCTAGTTACAGGCTTTCTAGCCTGAATAAGAGTATCAATGACAGAATCTGAGAACCCACGCTTTGATAAAATCAAGCGTTCAATCTCCAAGCAGTCAGTTGGAGTGATGCCAGATTCGGATGTTCGAACGGACCTTGAACAAGAAGGTCCCGTCTCAAAGGTAGCTTCCATGGTGGAGCCGATGACATATTCACCAGGTCTGCATACCAAGTTCTGTGTGGCCACGCAGGAGCTATCAAGATCACCGAAGCCCTCTCCTGATTGATCCTGGCTACCAGCCTGGGAATGAGAGGAAACGGTGGGAACACATAAGCTAGGTTGAAGGTCCAGGGCGCTACTAGTGCATCTACTAGAGTCGCCTTGGGATCCCTGGATCTGGACCCGTAGCAAGGAACTTTGAAGTTCTGACGAGACGCCATCAGATCCATGTCTGGAATGCCCCATAATTGAGTTATTTGGGCAAAGATTTCCGGATGGAGTTCCCACTCCCCCGGATGAAATGTCTGACGATTCAGAAAATCCGCTTCCCAATTTTCCACTCCTGGGATGTGGATTGCAGACAAGTGGCAGGAGTGAAGCTCCGCCCAGTGAATTACTTTGGTCACTTCTTCCATCGCCAGGGTACTCCTTGTTCCCCCCTGATGGTTGATATATGCAACAGTCGTCATGTTGTCTGATTGAAACCTTATGAATTTGGCCTTTGCTAGCTGAGGCCAAGCCTTGAGAGCATTGAATATCGCTCTCAGTTCCAGAATGTTTATCGGGAGAAGAGATTCTTCCCGAGACCATAGACTCTGAGCTTTCAGGTGTTTCCAGACCGCGCCCCAGCCCACCAGGCTGGCGTCGGTCGTTACAATGACCCACTCTGGTCTTCTGAAGCTCATCCCTTGGGACAGGTTGTCCAGGGTCAGCCACCAACGGAGTGAATCTCTGGTCCTCTGATCTACTTGGATCGTCGGGGACAGATCTGTATAATCCCCATTCCACTGTCTGAGCATGCACAGTTGTAATGGTCTTAGATGAATTCGCGCAAAAGGAACTATGTCCATTGCCGCAACCATCAGACCTATTACTTCCATGCACTGCGCTATGGAAGGAAGAAGAACAGAATGAAGTACTTGACAAGAGCTTAGAAGTTTTGATTTTCTGGCTTCTGTCAGAAAAATCTTCATTTCCAAGGAGTCTATTATTGTTCCCAAGAAGGGAACCCTTGTTGACGGGAATAGAGAACTTTTTTCTACGTTCACTTTCCACCCGTGAGATCTGAGAAAGGCTAGGACAATGTCCGTATGAGCCTTTGCTTGTGGCAGAGACGACGCTTGAATCAGTATGTCGTCCAAGTAGGGTACTACTGCAATGCCCCTTGGCCTTAGCACCGCTAGAAGGGACCCTAGTACCTTTGTGAAAATTCTTGGAGCAGTGGCTAGTCCGAATGGGAGTGCCACAAACTGGTAATGCTTGTCCAGAAAGGCGAATCTTAGGAACCGATGATGTTCCTTGTGGATAGGAATATGTAGATACGCATCCTTTAAATCCACCGTGGTCATAAATTGACCTTCCTGGATGGTAGGAAGAATTGTCCGAATGGTTTCCATCTTGAACGATGGGACCTTGAGAAATTTGTTTAGGATCTTGAGATCCAAAATTGGCCTGAATGTTCCCTCTTTTTTGGGAACTATGAACAGATTGGAGTAAAACCCCATCCCTTGTTCTCCTAATGGAACAGGATGAATCACTCCCATTTTTAACAGGTCTTCTACACAATGTAAGAATGCCTGTCTTTTTATTTGGTCTGAAGACAATTGAGACCTGTGGAACCTTCCCCTTGGGGGTAGTTCCTTGAATTCCAGGAAATAACCTTGAGAAACTATTTCTAGCGCCCAAGGATCCTGAACATCTCTTGCCCAAGCCTGAGCGAAGAGAGAGAGTCTGCCCCCCACCAGATCCGGTCCCGGATCGGGGGCCAGCATCTCATGCTGTCTTGGTAGCTGTAGCGGGCTTCTTGGCCTGCTTACCTTTATTCCAGCCTTGCATCGGTCTCCAGGCTGGCTTGGTTTGAGAAGAATTACCCTCTTGCTTAGAGGATGTAGAATTTGAGGCTGGTCCGTTTCTGCGAAAGGGACGAAAATTTGTTTTATTTTTAGCCTTAAAAGACCGATCCTGAGGAAGGGCGTGGCCCTTTCCCCCAGTGATGTCTGAAATAATCTCTTTCAAGTCAGGGCCAAACAGCGTTTTCCCCTTGAAAGGGATGTTAAGCAATCTGTTCTTGGAGGACACATCCGCCGACCAAGACTTCAGCCAAAGCGCTCTGCGCGCCACAATAGCAAAACCTGGATTTTTCGCCGCTAATCTAGCTAACTGCAAAGTGGCGTCTAAGGTAAAAGAGTTAGCCAACTTAAGTGCTTGAACTCTGTCCATAACCTCCTCATAAGAAGATGCTTGATTGAGCGACTTTTCTAGTTCCTCGAACCAGAAACACACTGCTGTAGTGACAGGAACAATGCATGAAATTGGTTGTAGAAGGTAACCTTGCTGAACAAACATCTTTTTAAGCAAACCCTCTAATTTTTTATCCATAGGATCTTTGAAAGCACAACTATCTTCTATAGGGATAGTGGTGCGTTTGTTTAGAGTAGAAACCGCTCCCTCGACCTTGGGGACTGTCTGCCATAAGTCCTTCCTGGGGTCGACCATAGGAAATAATTTCTTAAATATAGGGGGAGGGACAAAAGGTATGCCGGGCCTTTCCCATTCTTTATTTACAATGTCCGCCACCCGCTTGGGTATAGGAAAAGCTTTGGGGGGCACCGGGACCTCTAGGAACCTGTCCATCTTACATAATTTCTCTGGAATGACCAAATTGTCACAATCATCCAGAGTAGATAACACCTCCTTAAGCAGAGCGCGGAGATGTTCCAATTTAAATTTAAATGTAATAACGTCAGGTTCAGCTTGTTGAGAAATTTTTCCTGAATCTGAAATTTCTCCCTCAGACAAAACCTCCCTAGCCCCTTCAGACTGGTGTAAGGGCATGTCAGAACCATTATCATCAGCGTCCTCATGCTCTTCAGTATCTAAAACAGAGCAGTCGCGCTTTCGCTGATAAGTGGGCATTTTGGCTAAAATGTTTTTAATAGAATTATCCATTACAGCCGTTAATTGTTGCATAGTAAGGAGGATTGGCGCACTAGATGCACTAGGGGCCTCCTGAGTGGGCAAGACTGGTGTAGACATAGAAGGAGATGATGCAGTACCATGCTTACTCCCCTCACTTAAGGAATCATTTTGGGCAACATTATTATCAGTGGCATCATTGTCCCTACTTTGTTTGTCACATTCGTCACATATATTTAAATGGATAGGAACCTTGGCTTCCGAACATACAGAACATCGTCTATCTGATAGTTCAGACATGTTAATAGGCATAAACTTGATAACAAAGCACAAAAAACGTTTTAAAATAAAACCGTTACTGTCTCTTTAAATTTTAAACTGAACACACTTTTTTACTGAATATACGCAAAAGTATGAAGGAAATGTTCAAAATTCACCAAAATTTCACCACAGTGTCATAAAGACTTAAAAGTATTGCACACCAAATTTGAAAGCTTTAACTCTTAAAATAACGGAACCGGAGCCGTTTTTACATTTAACCCCTATACAGTCCCTGGTATCTGCTTTGCTGAGACCCAACCAAGCCCAGAGGGGAATACGATACCAAATGACGCCTTCAATAAGCTTTTTCAGTGGATCTGAGCTCCTCACACATGCATCTGCATGCCTTGCTTCTCAAAAACAACTGCACATTAGTGGCGCGAAAATGAGGCTCTGCCTATGACTAGAAAAGGCCCCCAGTGAAAAAGGTGTCCAATACAGTGCCTGCCGTTTTTTTAACAAAATTGCCAAGATTAAAATAACTCTCCAAAGTTATAAACCATTAAATATGCTTATATAGTAATCGTTTTGGCCCAGAAAAATGTCTACCAGTCTTTAAAGCCCTTGTGAAGCCCTTTTATTCTTATATTGAAAATTAAGAAAATGGCTTACCGGATCCCATAGGGAAAATGACAGCTTCCAGCATTACCAAGTCTTGTTAGAAATGTGTCATACCTCAAGCAGCCAAAGTCTGCTCACTGTTTCCCCCAACTGAAGTTAATTCCTCTCAACAGTCCTGTGTGGAAACAGCCATCGATTTTAGTAACGGTTGCTAAAATCATTTTCCTCTTACAAACAGAAATCTTCATCTCTTTTCTGTTTCAGAGTAAATAGTACATACCAGCACTATTTTAAAATAACAAACTCTTGATAGAAGAATAAAAACTACATTTAAACACCAAAAAACTCTGAGCCATCTCCGTGGAGATGTTGCCTGTGCAACGGCAAAGAGAATGACTGGGGAAGGCGGAGCCTAGGAGGGATCATGTGACCAGCTTTGCTGGGCTCTTTGCCATTTCCTGTTGTGGAAGAGAATATCCCACAAGTAAGGATGACGCCGTGGACCGGACACACCTATGTTGGAGAAATACCCTGTATCACCAAATTAAATCAGGTATAAGCCCTATATGATAGGTAACTCCTACAGCCCTTTTCTGAGTTAAGATTGTCCCAGAATAAAATAGCAGTAAATACCTGAAAGCTGATCGAACAGCATGATCAGTCCCACATTCAAGAGGTTCTGCAGTTCCCTCCTGTAAAGCAGTGGAGACATACCGGGCCTTAGTTACAATATGCTAAGACCATCATCTGAAGGGCAGCACACATCATGGGAGGCACAGAGAAAATAGGATTCCTCCAGTTCCAATTGCTTTGAAGCCACCAGATGCTTCTCTTTTTAGTAACTGAAGAGACTGATCTGATCTAGGCTACACCCTAACACCAAGTAGCACACTTAGGCACTACGCAAAAAATAATAAACTCTTGATTGAAGAATCTAAACTAACACCTCACTTTACCTCTTCCTATCACTAACACAGGCAAAGAGAATGACTGGGGTGGGAGGGAAGGGAGGAGCTATATATACAGCTCTGCTGTGGTGCTCTTTGCCTCCTTCTGCTGATCAGGAGGCGATATCCCATAAGTAAGGATGAAATCCGTGGACTCGTCATATCTTGTAAAAGAAAAAGACTCTATTTCTGTTTAAATGGAGTGATGGCAAAAATGCTAAAGTCTTTTAGAGAAGTTTTAGTCTGAAATGCCCAGTCCTTAAGTAGTTAAAAAATAAAGCTAGTAGTATCTTTATTTTTTTTAAATAAAGTTACTGCGATATTTTGTGCTCCACTTGTAATTTAGCCCTAAATGTATTACCTTTGTATCCTTTTCTTCAGCAAGCACATTTACAATAGGAAACACATTTATTTTTGCTTTAAATCAAAAGGAAGCCTGGCTGTGATGGATGTAAATGAATCTCTGCCAGAAGCATATATACTACTACATGTCAAACTTAGTCTAATATAAATCTGAAAATAAAAACGTAAACAAACCTATTCTTGGATACATAGCAAAAGAGAGAAGTGATTAACCATGGAACAAAAGGTAAAATAGTTTGTTCAAATCACCCCATCAGGAGGAGCCTGATTTCAGCTTTTCTTCATTTCCTGGTTGAGCACTTCTCTCTTTTGTATCCTTTTCTTCTAGTCATTGCCCATGGTATATGCTTCTGTTGTATTTTCATACCACCTTTTCTCTTGTTAGATAAAGTAAAAACTCTATAGTAAGAAAATAACAAAAGTGATGTACAGGTGACCCTTTAATAGCTGAATAATAGTATATACAGTAATGTCCCTTTTATTAGGCATTCTGATGTACAAATGGATCTCAGTTATATTTATATACAGTATACAGGGTAAGGTATCTTTTTCTTATTAGTGCCAGCCTAGACGGATCTGTTCCACCAAAAACAGGTAATATTTTTTCTTAGTACTGTAGTCTATATAAAAACCCAGCCATGTATAGATATATAAGCAAATGGAATGCTGCACAATATTATAGTGTAACAGTATAAACCAGAATTGTTATTGTTTAAAAAGATAGATAATCCCTTTATTACCCATTTCATAGTTTTGCATAACCAACACAGTTATATAAATACACTTTTTACCTCTGTGATTAACTTGTATCTAAGCCTCTGCAAACTGCCCCTTATTTCAATTCTTTTGACAGACATCCATTTTAGCCAATTAGAGCTGGCTGACTGGAACTCCACGTGCGTGAGCACAGTGTTAGCTTTATTACACACATGAACTAATAATCTCTAGTGGTGAAAAACTGTCAAAATGCCCTGAGAGAAGAGACGGCCTTCAAGGGCTTAGAAATTACATATGAACCTCCTAGGTTTAGCTTTCAACTAAGAATACCAAGAGAACAAAGAAAAATTTGTGATAAAATTAAATTGGAAAATTGTTTAAAATTACATTCTCTATCTGAATCATGAAAGTTTATTTTGGACTAGACTGTCAATTTTTCTTTGTTCACTTGGTACCTTTATTTAAATGGGCAGGAATGTAAGCTTATGAGCCAGACCATCTTTGGTTCAGCAACTGGGTACATCTTGCTGATAGGTGGCTAAATGTACCCACCAATCAGCAAGCGCTACCCAGGGTACTGAACCAAAAATGGGCCGGCTCGTAAGGCTCGTAAGCTTATATTCCTGCTTTTTAAAATAAAGAAAGAAAGAAAGAGAACAAAGAAAAATTGATGATAGGCGTAAATTAGAAAGTTGCTTGAAAACAGAATTTATGCTTACCTGATAAATTACTTCTCTTGCGGTGTATCCAGTCCACGGATTCATCCTTACTTGTGGGATATTCTCATTCCCTACAGGAAGTGGCAAAGAGAGCACACAGCAGAGCTGTCCATATAGCTCCCCCCTTAGCTCCACCCCCCAGTCATTCGACCGAAGGTTAGGAGAAAAGGAGAAACCATAGGGTGCAGTGGTGACTGTAGTTTAAACAAAAAATTTTATTAACCTGACTTAATTGCCAGGGCGGGCCGTGGACTGGATACACCGCAAGAGAAAGTAATTTATCAGGTAAACATAAATTCTGTTTTCTCTTGCAAGGTGTATCCAGTCCACGGATTCATCCTTACTTGTGGGATACCAATACCAAAGCTTTAGGACACGGATGAAGGGAGGGAACAAGACAGGTAACCTAAACGGAAGGCACCAATGCTTGCAAAACCTTTCTCCCAAAAATAGCCTCCGAAGAAGCAAAAGTATTGAATTTGTAAAATTTGGCAAAAGTATGCAGTGAAGACCAAGTCGCTGCCTTACAAATTTGTTCAACAGAAGCCTCATTCTTGAAAGCCCATGTGGAAGTCACAGCTCTGGTGGAATGAGCTGTAATTCGTTCAGGAGGCTGCTGTCCAGCAGTCTCATAAGCCAATCTGATGATGCTTTTCAGCCAGAAGGAAAGAGAGGTAGAAGTCGCTTTCTAACCTCTCCTCTTACCAGAATAGACAACAAACAAGGATGATGTTTGTCTGAAATCCTTGGTTGCTTGCAAATAGAATTTTAAAGCACGAACCACATCAAGATTGTGTAATAGCCGTTCCTTCTTTGAAGCTGGATTAGGACACAGGGAAGGAACAATGATTTCCTGGTTAATATTCTTATTAGAAACAACTTTAGGAAGAAAACCAGGTTTGGTACGCAAAACTTATCTGCATGGAACACCAGATAGGGTGAGTTACACTGCAAAGCAGACAATTCTGAAACTCTTCGAGCAGAAGATATAGCTACCAAAAACAAAACTTTCCAAGATAATAACTTAATATCTATGGCATGTAAAGGTTCAAACGGAACCCCTTGAAGAATTGAAAGAACTAAATTTAGACTCCATAGCGGAGCCACAGGTTTATAGACAGGCTTGATTCTGACTAAAGCCTGAGCAAACGCTTGAACGTCTGGTACCTCTGCCAGACGCTTGTGTAAAAGGATAGACAGAGCAGATATCTGTCCCTTTAAGGAACTAGCTGACAAACCTTTCTCCAATCCTTCTTGGAGAAAAGACAATATCCTTGGAATCCTAATCTTACTCCACGAGTAACCCTTGGATTCACACCAACAAAGATATTTCCGCCATATCTTATGGTAAATTTTCCTGGTGACAGGCTTTCTAGCCTGGATCAGAGTATCTATAACTGATTCAGAGAAACCACGCTTAGATAGAATTAAGCGTTCAATCTCCAAGCAGTCAGCTGCAGAGAAACTAGATTTGGATGCCTGAATGGACCCTGTATTAGAAGATCATGCCTCGTTGGCAGTGTCCAAGGTGGGACAGATGACATGTCCACTAGGTCTGCATACCAAGTCCTGCGTGGCCACGCAGGCGCTATCAGAATTACCGAAGCCTTCTCCTGTTTGATTCTGGCTACCAGATGAGGGAGAAGGGGAAATGGTGGAAAGACATAAGCCAGATTGAAGGACCAAGGTGCTACTAGAGCATCTATCAATGCCGCCTTGGGGTCCCTGGACCTGGATCCATAGAGAGGAAGTTTGGAGTTCTGACGGGACGCCATCAGATCCAATTCTAGAATGCCCCATAGCTGGGACAGCTGAGCAAAAACCTCCGGGTGGAGTTCCCACTCCCCCGGGTGAAAAGTCTGACGACTTCCTCCCAGTTGTCTACACCTGGGATGTGAATTGCAGATAGATGGCAGGAGTGATCCTCCGCCCACCTGATTATTTTGGTTACTTCCTTCATCGCTAGGGAACTCTTTGTTCCCCCCTGATGATTGATGTACGCTACAGTCGTGATGTTGTCCGACTGAAATCTGATGAATTTGGCCGCCGCTAGTTGAGGCCATGCCTAAAGCGTGTTGAATATCGCTCTCAGTTCCAAAATGTTTATCGGGAGAAGAGACTCTTCCCGAGACCATAGGCCCTGAGCTTTCAGGGAATCCCAGACCACGCCCCAGCCTAACAGACTGGCGTCGGTCGTTACAATGATCCACTCCGGTCTGCGGAAGCACATTCCCTGAGACAGGTGATCCTGAGACAACCACCAGAGAAGAGAATCTCTGGTTTTCTGGTCCAGTTGTATTTGAGGAGACAAATCTGCATAATCTCCATTCCACTGTTTGAGCATGCACAGTTGCAGTGGTCTGAGATGTATTCGAGCAAAAGGGACTACGTCCATTGCCGCTACCATTAATCCGATTACCTACATGCACTGAGCTACAGATGGCCGAGGAATAGAATGAAGAACTCGGCAAGTAGTTAAAAGCTTTAACTTTCTGACCTCCGTCAGAAATATTTTCATTTCTACCGAGTCTATTAATGTTCCCAGGAAGGGAACCCTTGTGAGCGGGGACAGAGAACTTTTTTCAATGTTCACCTTCCACCCGTGAGACCTTAGAAAGGCCAGAACAATCTCCGTATGAGCCTTGGCTCTGCGAAAAGACGACGCCTGTTTTAAGATGTCGTCCAAATAAGGTGCTACTGCAATGCCCCGCGGTCTTAATACCGCCAGAAGAGACCCTAGCACTTTTGTGAAAATTCTGGGAGCGGTGGCCAACCCGAAGGGAAGGGCCACGAACTGGTAATGCTTGTCCAGAAAGGCGAACCTTAGGAACTGATGATGATCTTTGTGGATAGGAATATGTAGGTACGCATCCTTTAAATCCACGGTAGTCATATATTGACCTTCCTGGATCATAGGTAAGATTGTCCGAATGGTCTCCATTTTGAATGATGGAACTCTGAGGAATTTGTTTAGAATTTTTAGATCAAGGATTGGCCTGAAAGTTCCTTCCTTTTTGGGAACCACAAACAGGTTTGAGTAAAAACCCAGTCCTTGTTCTGTAATTGGAACTGGATATATCACTCCCATCTTGAGTAGGTCTTCTACACAGCGTAAGAACGCCTCTTTCTTTGTCTGGTCTGTAGACAGACGAGAAATGTGGAACCTTCCCCTTGGAAGGGAGTCCTTGAATTCTAGAAGATATCCCTGAGTAACGATCTCTAATGCCCAGGGATCGGGAACATCTCTTGCCCAAGCCTGAGCGAAGAGAGAGAGTCTGCCCCCTACCAGATCCGGTCCCGGATCGGGAGCTACCCCTTCATGCTGTCTTAGTAGCAGCTGCAGGCTTCTTTGCCTGTTTACCCTTGTTCCAGTCCTGCAAAGGCTTCCAGGTTGCCTTGGGCTGTGAAGCGTTACCCTCTTGCTTTGCGGTTGCAGAGGTTGAAGCAGGACCGCTCCTGAAGTTGCGAAAACGAAAATTAGCCTTGTTTTTAGCCTTAAAAGGCCTATCTTGCGGGAGAGCATGGCCCTTTACCCCGGTGATATCCGAAATAATCTCTTTAAACTCGGGCCCGAAAAGGGTCTTTCCTTTGAAAGGGATATTTAGTAATTTTGTTTTGGACGACACGTCAGCCGACCATGACTTGAGCCAAAGCGCTCTGCGCGCCATAATGGCGAAACCAGAATTTTTCGCCACTAACTTAGCTAATTGCAAAGCGGCATCTGTGATAAAAGAATTAGCCAGCTTTAGAGCATTAATTCTATCCATGACTTCGTCATATGAAGTCTCCCTCTGGAGCGATTCCTCCAGTGCCTTAAAGAAATAAAAAGCGCACACAATTTTACAAAACGTTTTTTCACAGTATGTGCCTAATGCTTCGATATGATTGCACAACAAGTTTCAGCCTGATTAACCCTTTAATGCCCAAACCGGAGCAGTCTAAAGCCTACAACCGGTTAATAAACTACAGCACCTTGCCACAGCAGCCTGCTGTGGCCCTACCTGCCCTTAGGGATTAGCTTTGTGAAAAGCAAGCCTCTGGAAGTCCTCAAACAGTCTCTGAACCCTCCATGTGAAGCAGCATGAACAATCTGTCAGAATTAACTGCGCAACTGAGGCGCGAAATTAGGCTCCTCCCACTCTACTCCGGAGTTGTGAGGCCTTCAGAATCCCCATTTTAGGTGACTAAAATAATGCCATGTGGAAT